>NC_081566.1:60410506-60430859 GCF_022355385.1 Mustela nigripes
CATTTCTTGATTGGATTATTTGTTCTTTGGGTGTTGAGTTTGCTAAGTTCTTTATAGATTCTGGACTTTATGCATTTTTAAAGGTTATTTACACTTCTTTTGGTCAGATGATGCAAACAGTATAATTCATCAATTGTTTAATTTTGAAAATTAGTCTAGGAAGAGTTTACAGTTCAAATGAATATAGGAGGTGAGATGGCACCTCTCTCTTTCTCTCGCTTTCTTTCTTTCTTTTTTTCAGATTTTATTTATTTATTTGACAAATAGAGATCACAAGCAGGCAGAGAGGCCAACAGAGTGGGGGAAGCAGGCTCCCTGCAGAGCAGAGAGCCTGGTTCAGGGCTCAATCCCAGGACCCTGGGATCATGACCTGAGCCGAAGGCAGAGGCTTTAACCCACTGAGTCACCCAGGTGCCCCTCTTTTTTTCTTTTGAGATAGGGCATGTATGTGGGGGTGTGGAAGGGTGGAGGGAAAGGAAGAGAGAGAATCTTAACTAAGCTCCATGCCCAGTACAGAGCCCAACACAGGGTTCCATCTCACGACCCTGAGACTAAGACCTGAACTAAAATCCAGAGTCAGCCACTTAACCGACTGATCTATCCAGGTGATACCCATCCCCTTATGATTTTCTTAATAACATTTCTTTTCTCTAGTTTACTTTTTTGTAAGAGTACAGTGTATAATACATATAACACACCAAATATGTGTTAACTGATGATTTATGTTATCAGTAAGGCCTCCAGTCTACAGCAGGCTATTAGTACTTAGGTTTGGAGGGAATCAAAAGTTATACATGAATTTTTGACTGCATGGGGTGTCAATGTCCCAATCGCCACATAGTTCAAGGATCAACTGCATTTTCAATGATTTGTTTCCTAATGACACATCTATTTTTGTTCTGGCCCAGGAGTAGTAAAAGCCTCCTCTATCTCCTTCTGCATGGGTAACTGTCCTATTCCTCATGGTTTACCTGTACTTTGCCTACTCTTTTGTAGCTGGTCCTTTTATAAGTAAACCCTCTTCTAATTATCCTAATTTGAATGTGCCATCTGCTTTCCTACTGAGACACTAGTATTGTGTGCTTACTATAGCCCAGGAAGCTCTTAGATGCTTCACAGAGGCAAACTTGTTTAATCCCCACTTACTCCAACAACTAGCTACATTTATTAACTACATGTCATAGATGAAGTAACTGACATCAGAGAGTTCAAATAACTTGCCTAAAGTCACACAACCAGTAAGTGACAGGTGCTTGGATTAAACCGAAGCAGCCTAGCTTCAGAGCCCCTGCCTTTAATCACCATACAATGTTTGAATGCTTCTTGAAACTGGACTTGGTTTTTTCCATATGAATAAATTGGAGGGAGCAGGTGTCAAAGAGGTGGACAATGTTTGCCCAAGAGGGGTCATACTTCAGTTTCATGAAGTCTCACCTGGGAGGAGAGGAAAGTAGAGGAGGAATTTCAAGGTTAGTGATGAAGCAGAGTGTCCATTAGACAGTAATCAGAAGAGGTCAAAAGACTGTTTTAATGGAGTTGCCCCATTAATTAATCTTGTAGAACAGGAGGGAGTGTCAGAAGAGGGAAGGACTGGATTTGAGATTTTGGAAGTACAGTTTCTAATTATGACAAAATCCTAAGTGAGTCCTTGGTGGAGTGAGACAAAGCTAATTAGAAATGATTTTTTAAAAAATCTTTATGTGTCAATGTTGATTGGCCCCCACCTGGATACCGATATCACAGTGAAGGATGACAAGAATCAAGGTACAAAGGGCTAGAAGAAGATTGTGTCCCCACAGTCACAGTCTTTGGAGAATAAGGAGGAGAAATCAGGAGAGAGGAGTTAATTGTCTTATTTAGCTTCAAGCATGGGTTAAATAAATGAATTATATTTTTTTCGCATAACAAGAAGTTGGGATGTAGGCTCTCTAGGCTAATACCGAGAGGCTTCTTCTTTCTTTCCTCTAAACCATATTTAGTTCATGGCTCCTGCCCTCAGGCTTGCTGCCTTAGGATTGCTAAGATGTCATACCAACTTAGTGCTACATACGGCAGCAAGTCGTCATTAGCGTCAGGAAGAAGAAAGCCAGCTAGCTCAGTGGGCATCCTTTTCCTGTGAGTTCCTGCAAATTCCACCCCAATTAGATAAAACCCTGTGACTTGGCTAATCTTAACTGCAAGGGGACTTTAATTTTAATTTTTTAAAAAGCTGTGCATATTGCTGTTCCAAATAAATGCATGGGTCTTCTCATGGGTCTCCTGTATGTTCTATTTAAGGATCACCAATCTTAGAGGATAAGCACATCTTGTGAGGACCAGGAGGTCTGTGAAGTGATGATGTATAGCAAGGGAAAAACTAAATTACCTCCTAATCCTGAAATCCACAGGATGTGAAGGAACAAGCAAACAAACAAAAAAACCCTCTAATCTGAGGAGCAGTTCAATTTCGGTTAAGTACAGGAAGTGGTGAGAATGATAAGAGGGGAAGCTAAAGATAAAGAAAGTAAGTTAATTTAAGAAGTGTGACAGAAGGGCCAGCAATATGAACGTGAGCAAGGAAGGATCCAAGTAATAGGAGGTTAATAGTTGGTGAACAGGGGAGGCTTTACTTCTGGAGGTGCCTGAGGTCAATAAGGATGTGAACCATCACAATGTTGATCCCTAATAGGATCTAAAATGAGGAGATGTGGATTTTGTGGCTGTGTTCTGGGTGCTTATTTTGGTAGAGTACTGGTTCCCAGGACAGCTGTCCCCTCAGGTTACATGCAGACCTTTGGATGAGCCATGAGGACTTGCTGCTCAGGCTTCACAGGAGGTCAAGTGATGTACAGTAGCAGAAGGGTCACCTAGTACAGCTGTTTGTGTTGCACACTGCACAAGAGCACACAACCAAGAAAGGAGGCTGAGGGTGAAACTCAGTGAGGGCCACACTAATGAAGCCATGCAGTTAGGTATTTCTGCCACCTGGAATGGCCTCTCTTTTCTAATCCTCATGAAGGTGCTAGCCCTAGGCAATGCTGTAATATTTGGAGATATTGCCATTTATTTAAATAACTCATTTTATATTTTCAGTTACAGGTACTTACTGATACAAGCAATCTAGCCCTTTGTACCTTGATCCTTCATGCTTTGGGGAAGCCAAAGACATACATGTTCCCCATTTAGCCTCAAGGCACTGACCCCCTGCTGCGGATTTAAGGCACAAATGGCTATAAATTCCCAGATTCCGAGTCCCAGCATGTTAGGAACAGAAGACAACTTGGAGGTCATCTATCGAAATCCCTTTTTCAGATGTGGGAGCCAAAACTAAAACAAAACAAAACAAAACAAAACAAAAATAAAAATTGAAAAACCACTTGGAGGAAGATGGAGATGAAAGATGGGAAGACTTATCCTTCATCCAAAAGATCCTGCTTATTTCATGGAAAGGGAACGTAGACCAAGACATTTTGACTCAGGAAGTTCAAGAAAGCCCTTTGTTTTTAAAATGTCCTCCAGTGCTAAGTTGGATAATATTTGCAGTGAGAACATGGACTTACAGAATGTTCTTCCAACAGAAATTATTTGTCTGGGGAGGATGCTGTTCTCCAGGGAAAGGACAGCCGTTTTAACAGCCACTACTGACCTTGAAGATAAATACTACATTAGAGTAATTATACCAGAAAAGGAGCTCTCACAGAATTATGTTGGTTGTCTGTGCCCTTTAGAGACAGAGTAGGACTCCTTGTTTTCAACATTTTCTAGAGGCAAAAAAAAGAAAAGCATGGAGTCTGGACCCAACTTCATTTTCCTTCTGATTTAACATATGTAGTAAGAGACTCCTGGAATTTCCATGGGAATCATCTTGTTCTGTGGCTGAGTGGTGTTCAGATACAGTGAGGCCATCCCTAAGAGATAATTCCATCCATCAAAATATTTAATAATTTAACAAAACATGGGGTTTCCAGTTGCAATTCTTCCATGAACCAAATGGAAAGCGTGAATGAGAACCTTTCCAAAGTACTATACCCTCACCTCCTCCGTCGTTGAGAAGATTGGGGCTACCAAAGATTTAGTCATCTTCTGTTCCCTTCACCATATGCTTTCCTAGATTAATCATACTTTCATTTTCCTTCCACTCCAACTCAGATAGATCTACCTCCTTTCCAAACGTCAGCTGTCCACCCTATTCACCCCCATAGACATGCTCATATTGCATTCATCCTTTTGAAGATGATTCTTATCCTTAGTGCTGCTCAAGTTACATATCATTTCTCTACTTCCAATCACTCCCAAACCTCTTGAAAGAATAGGCTTTACTCCTTGCTTCAGCTTCATTGACTCCCATTCATGAGCAAATTTCTTAAAACGGAGCTCTGCCCACACAACATCTCCAGAAACTGACTTCAGAATAGTGTCTCAATCAACTAGCGAGGATAAAGCCTGAAACAAAGGATACCCTACTTACTCCTGCCTCCTCCCAGCTCAGGCCAGAAATCCTAGTGTGTACCTTCCATAGGCATGATCCATATTTAAACTATGCATCCCCATCCCATTGTCCATGTTCCATCAACACAAGACCTAGTTTAAAACCAGTGCATCCAGTATAGCCAGGCAGATGATGCAGAAACTGTCCATCCTAGAGCCTCTAAAACCCAGGATCCTCGGTTAAAAACTCCCGCAGGAAATAATTCCACAAAAGGACTAAATTCTACAACAAGACACTTAAAAAAAAAAAAAAAGGAATACAAAAATTTGTAAAGTGTGCTCCCACAGATCTTTGCTGAAAGAACTACTACAACAAGAAGGAAAACAAACTGACCGACTGGGAGACAAAAAGCCCAAAAGCAACACAAGAACAAAAACATGAGGATAAACCTCCAGTAACTATAAGGAATTAGAAGGAAAAAAACCACAAAAAGCAAAAAAGAAAAACAGTAACTTGGTATTTCTTTTTTTTTCTTTATCTAGAAAATAATATAATAACAGGAGAGAAGGAAGCATTATACTCAAGCTAAGGTTTTTTTTGGAGGGAGGAGAGAGATAGTAATGTTTAGATGGTTAAAATTAATTTACATTTATATTAAAAATCTATGGGTGGAAATTAAAAGAACATACAACTACCAAATGTGCAAAGCATAATAGAAAGGAATAAATAAACTGTCTCAAACAGAAGGTTAGAAAAAAGGAAAGTGTTTACACAGGATTAAAGTAAGATTGCAAAAACCCATCCAAATATATTACTAATCACAGGAAATGGGGAAAAAAAACACTATACTTACAAATAATTAAGGGACATAGATTATCAGATTTGAAACACATAGAAATATGCTATTTAATTTTTAAAGGTAGTAAAGACCCAGAAATGGTGAACATAGTTAAGTACTAACCTAAACAAACGTGATGTAGAAATGTTAATACTAAATAATATAGATTATAGAGCAAAAGAATGAAAGAGACAATGATAGATATTATAAACAGATTTTTTAATAAAAAAGTAGAGTAATCATGGCCTTGTAGGCATTTAACAATATTGTTTCAAAATATACAAAGAAAATAATGTCTCAATTACTAGAAGAAATTGAAAAATCCATGTTAAATTGGGAAGTACTAAAAGATCTTCCAGCAACTGAGAAACAGACATAATGAGTAAGCATGGAGAAGGTGTGAATAAAATGCTTAATTATGATAGATAAAGATGTGTAGAAATTTGCATACACCCAACAAAAAGAACATACATTTTTCCAAGTGTATGAGGAGCATTTACCAAAAGTTAACTAATATACAACAAATTTCAACAGAATTTAAAACCAAAGACCACGTTTTCTCAACTGCAATGCAGTTAAAATCCATAATAAAAAAATTTACTTTAGAAATTATACTTTTAGAAAGTAAAATATAAAAGCTAAGAGCCCATACTGTTGTTAGTAATCATAGGTTAAAAGGACATTATAATAAAAATTATGAAATACTTGGACTAAAAAATATGTCAACACATACAGTGCAGATGAAATAGCATTAAAAATAAGACTGTTTATGCCTTAAAGTAGAAGAAAAACTGAATATGCATTGGCCAAGTGTTTAAATTATAAACCAATATTTAAAAATTCACATGATAGAATAAACACTACAGTCTATAGCAGCAATGTCCACAAGAGCCAAACTATGGAAACAGCACAGATGTCCATTAATAAAGAAGATGTGGGGTGTGTGTGTGTGTGTGTGTGTGTGTGTGTGTGTGTATGTATGTGTGTGTATGTATGAATGATGGAATATTAGTCACCCATCAAAAAGAATGAAGTCTTGCCTTTTGCAAAAATGTGGATGGAACTAGAGGGTGTTATGCTAAGCAAAATAAGTCAGTCACAGAAAGACAAATACCATATGTTTTCACTCATATGTGGAATTTCAGAAACAAAACAGATGAATATAGGGGAAGGGAAGAAAAAGTAAGTTGAAAACACAGACCATAAGAGACCCTGAACTCCAGGAAACAAACTAAGGGTGGCTGGAGGGGAGCGAGTGAGGGGATGGGGTAACTGGGTGATGGAGATTAAGGAGAGCATGTGATGTAATGTGCACTGGGTATTACATGTAACTGACAAAACACTGAATTCTACCATTGAAATTAATAATATACTATATGTTAACTGAATTGAATTTAAATTTAGAAAAAAGGAATAAACTTTAAAATAATAGAAGATAGGAAATAATAAAGATACAAACACAAAGCAATAACGTAAGAAACAGAACAAAAGATAAGCTTACCACTAACAAAAATTAGTTGTTGGAAAAGGCTAACAGATAGAATAAACTTCTGAAAAGACTGATCAAGAGGAACAAAGCTTTATTTCATTTTATTTTATTTTTAAGATTTATTTATTTATTTTATAGAGAGGAGAGAAAGAGAGCATGTGAGCTGGGGGAGGGGCAGAAGGAGAGGGATGGAGAGTCTCAAGCAGAAGGCCCACTGAGTGCAGAGCCTAACCTGAGGTTCGAGGTCATAAACCTCAGATCATGACCTGAGCCAAAACCAAGAAGCAGGCACATAACCAACGGAGCCATCCAGGTGCCCTCGAGATGAACACATTTTTTTAGAAAGATTTTATTTGTTTATTGTCAGAGAGAAAGAGAGCACAAGTTGGGGGAAAGGGAGAAGAAGACACCTCACTGAGCAGGGAGTACGATGTGGGATTCAATCCCAGGGATGTGCGACTCCATCCCAGGATCCTGGCATCATGACCTGAACCAAACGCAGATACTTAACTGACTGAGCCACTCAGGTGGCTCAACTTCATCTTCATTTAAAAGATCAGAGTGTTCCCTCATTTAAAAAATGACATTAGGGATGCCTGGGTGGCTTGGTTGGCTAAGTGTCCAACTCTTGTTTCAACTCAGGTCATGATCCCAGAGTCATGAGATTGAGCCCCACTTTGGGCTCCTGGCAGAGTCTGCTGGAGATTCTTTCTCTCCCTCTCCCTCTGCCCCAACCGCCTCTCAGTCTCTATGAATGAATGAGTGAATGAATGAATGAATGAATGAAATATTTTTTTAAAAAAATGATATTAAAGCACTTATTTCATGGTTTTATTGTGACAAATAAATATGGAAATGAATGAAAAGTGTTTTTAAAATCCCTGGAACATAGATGTTCTATAAGCGTCAAGGTAATCCAAAAGCAAAAAATTCTATTTTTAATTCTTTGAGAAATCTCCACATTGTTTTCCAAAGTGGCTGCACCAACTTGCATTACTCCCTTTCTCCACATCCTCTCCAACATTTTGTCAATTCTTGCCTTGTTAATTTTGGCCATTCTAACTGGTGTAAGGTGGTATCTCAATGTGGTTTTGATTTGAATTTCCCTGATGGTTAATGATGATGAACATTTTTTCATGTGTCTGCTAGCCATTTGTGTGTCTTCCTTGGAGAAGTGTCTTCATTTCTTTAGCCCATTTTTTGGTGTGATTATCTGCTTTTCGGGTGTTGAGTTTAAGAAATCCTTTATAGATCTTAGATATCAGTCCTTTGTCTGTAGTGTCATTTGCAAATATCTTCTCCCATTCTGTGGGCTGCCTCTGTTTTGTTGACTGTTTCCTGTGCAATGAATCTTGGAACACTACATCAAAAACTAAGGATATATTGTATGGTGACTAACATAACACAATAAAAAAAATAAAAATAAATAAAAGCAAAAAAATTCATGATTCCGAAGAAGTAGGATGGAGATTATATTGCTATATACATAAGTAAAACATATATACATGATTACCATATAGTATTTACAAACCCAGTGTAGGTGAAGGATTTTTTAAAAGTCTGGATGAAATCCACATACCAAAATCTGAATACGGATTGTGTGTGTTGAAGACGGGAGAAGGATGGAACTAGGAACGGGCATTTAAAGGGATTTTAGTTCTATGTATTGCCTCTTTATTTTAAAAAAAAAATGTAGAAGCAGAAATAACAACTTGCTGACAGTATATACTTCTGCGTGACAGAAGTATAAATGGAACTAGCACATAATTTTTAAAAATTATCAGAAAGAAAGAAATCTAGTGCCGTGTAAGGTGAAGACTCCGCCTGTGCTCTCGGCGGGCCTTAAGGTGGACTCGGAAGCCTTAGGAGAGATTCAACAGTGGGTGGATGCCTGTTCACCATCGACCACAGATGGTCCCAGATGTCCCCGGATGGGAGGTTCTCCCCACAATGCGTCATCATTGGCTATAAAAGGCATCTCAATACATGTGTTGTTAACCATGGTGAAGTAGACTGATGCATGATTTAATTAAGAAAATGTATTAGAAAGAAATCACAGCAGTCCTGTGAGGTAGGCAGGAAACCATTCCATTGGACAAAAACCTCAATAATCCCCACTGCTGCCAGCTCTGTAGCTAATTCTTGCTTCTGTGCTATCGAACATCTTGGAGTCTACCCCCCGAGCTTCCTGCAAACACGTGGGCACCTGTCTGGGTTCTTCTCTGAGGTCTATCCGCAGCTTCTGGAGTGACCACTCCCAACCACGCCTTCCCACCTTCTATAAAGAGATGGAAACTACTCCAAACGTGATGGCCTGTGTTTCCTTTCTCTGTGCTATTATAGCTTTCTACACTTTTCATGCATTTACCGTCATTTTGAGCGATGTTTGGGAGGGCGAGGAGAAAAAAAAATATTTCCATTTATTTTAGAAAGAACGTCAAGTTTATTTTACGTGAGCATGATGGTTCATTCCGTGCCCAGGTATTTGGTGAACCAGGATTCTGGGTGCATCTGTGAGGGTGGGTTTGGAGGAGATTAACCTTTGAACCCACAGAGGCGTCAGCCCCTTCCTCCCCAGGGTGTGTGTGGCTCATCCAATCCAGTAAAGGCTGGACGAGGACAAAAAGGCTGAGGAAGGGAAGACTCGCTCTCTCTTCCTGCCTGACTGTCTTCCCTGGGCCCCAGGTCCTCTCTTGCCCTCAGACTTGGACTCAGAGTGGAACCAGCACCACAGTTCTGCTTCCCGGTAGCACCACGTGCCATTGGCTCTCCTGGGCCCGCAACTTGCCGACCACAGATCTCGGGACTGCTGAGCTTCCACGACTGCATGAGCCGATTCTTTAAAATAAATTTCTCTTTACGTATGTGCAGATATGAGCTATGTTTCTCTGCAGAACCCTGCCTCAGACAATGAGCAGACTCTTACATGCTCTTAGGCTATTCCATCCTTATGAAGGTTTTAAAAACAAAACAGATGCCGGATTCATATTTATTTCTATTGCATTTCGCATCTTTCACATGTTGGCTTGTAGCCACTTTTTAGTATGGCTGAGATAGTTTCGATTCTTTAATAGTCCATTCACGCATCATACAAACTTCTAGATTGGTCAGAAACCAGCTTTGATGCTTCGACCTTCAGCCCTGGCCAAGACATCACCCTCCATTGCCTTACATTAATTTTTTTTTTTTTTTCACTTTATTCTCTCCTCAAGGATCCTTAAACATCAAACTGTAATTTAGGTTCTGGCCCAAGGAGTCTCCTCGGCTAGTTTTACTTTCCTAACTTGAGACCCAGTGGTCAACACCAGCAGTGTTCATGTTCTATGAACACTGAGTGTTCGTCACTCAGATGAGCTGGTTTGCTGGTGTTTACGCAGCTGGCAAATGGCAGAACTTGGACAATTGCACTTAGCTCAAGCACTGTTTGTGTCGACATGCTGCCTTTGTGCTCGGTGCTAGGATTGCCAAGGTGACTATGACAGGGTTCCTCGTAAATAAAATATATGGTAGAGAACTGTGGTCTTCAAACTGCTTTGATTATAAATCATAGTAAGAAATACAGTTAATCTAATGACCTTGTACACACACCAATATTGATAATGAAAGCACCTGCATATATGTCTATTATAATCTATTTAATTTAAAACATCAGATCATAATACACTGTATTGACTTTACAAGCCAGGGATGGGCCCCAATCAACAATTTAAAACAAATAATTTCAGACAATGGAGAACATTATGAAAATCATCTTTAGTTCTAAATTTAGAGCTTTCCTTACAGATGATGAGGTTGCTATTTATTTTTAGCTTGGACTCATGCCTACCCCTAAGTCATTCGCATTTACATATTAATTTATTAACCCGTTGGGTCCTGATAGGATGAACTGCAAAAGAGGTCATTTTTGGTAGAAATAATCCTGGAGTGATATAAGACAGGAAAAGGTGGAAGAGGCAGGCAAGATAAACCTGGCCAAGGATGGGTGACGGGGGCAGGGTCCCAGGAATTATCTGACGTCATTATCAAAGTAGAGAATAATCCTAAAACCAATTGCGGAATTAAGGGAACTTGGGGGCATCTCGTGGGTAGAATGCCGCGGGGTGTTTTGTCTCCTACATTTCTCATCTCGGGGTTTATTTCCTCCCCCAAATCTTCTCTGGTGACCCTTGAAAGCGCTCACACGTCTTGAGCCTGCCTCCATCACTCACTTGCACAATATTAATAGGATGTTTGGGGGTCTTGGGAGCAGGCAGTACCTTTCCTTGAATTCCCAGCATCCTGCTGAGAGCCTGGTGGCGGGACTCAGCACACATCCCCCGGCCTTTTCTGAATCTCACCTCCAGCACTGTGACACCCAGTTGGGCTAACTGATCTGCGGGGCTTTGCCGTCCAAGCAGGTTATGGTTTTGACAGATCTGGGGCAGCCCAAGGCATGCTGCTCTGTAGCTGGCTTACGTTTACACGTTAAAACATGAATGACCCATGCAAGAGGGACCTGCCCTGCCCGGGCAGAATGAGCATCCTCCTGGAGCAGACGGAAACCTAAGGCTGCAGAGACAGGAGTCTGGCCTGCAGCTCCCACAGCTGGGGCTGCTGCTGCGTCCCAGACTGCGATTTCCTCTAAGGTCTGGATTGGTCCAGGGAGCAGAGAGGGCTGGCAAAAAGCCTCTATATATTCCTCAGAGGGAGAAGCTGTTCCAGACACTTGGGAAGTTTTCAGAGTCTTGCTCTGCTGTTTAGAATTTGTGCTCAAAACTGAGGAGCTAAGCCACTTGCCAAAATGTGCAAAGGACTTGCGGCTTTGCCCCACTCATGCCTGGAAAGGTGAGAACCAAGTTATTTTGGCTTAAGAGATAGAGATGACCAGAATCTTTGCTGAGGAGCAGGGTAGGTGGATATCCAGGGGTGATGGAGAGCTGTGCTGTTTTTTCTGAAACAGGTGTGTGATTGTAGATGGGGCTTGTCTTCTCTCTGAAGACAGCACTGACACTTGTAGGACCTGAGCTGTGGGAGGCAGATCCAACAGGGGCTGTCTCGTGCACCATTTCGTATCCAGATCTCATTTCCTCCAGGGAGATACCAAAGCCATGGGTGCCTGGTCAGGGTCAACGAGTGCATGATTAAGAGAATGGATTCCAACATCATACTGCCTGCCTTTGAATCCTGACTCTACTACTTACTATGTTGTGGGGTTGGGTGATGTATTTACTCTCTCTGCCTTTCAGTTTCCTTCTCTGTGAAACAGAGATGCCGGGAGCATCTACCTCAGGGGCTGGTTATTAGGACTGAATGAATTACTGGATCTTAAACTCCCAACACACAGTTTGGCACAGCCTAGAACTGTGTAAATGTAGGCCTGTATTACTTGATGCACGTGGATTGAGAGAGGAAGGCCGGTTTGCAGTGAGGAGGGGGGTTTCTCATTGTTCTTTGTGTCTTGATCCCATTAGATGGTAGTAGCTGGATTCCTGGAGAGAAGAAAGCCCTCTGGGACACAGAGGTTATTTACGGGCTAGTACTCTCCTTTTAAATACATGGGAAAACACCTTTGAGATTCTCTGGTTATCCGTTAAGCTGGACGATATTCTGGAAGGAATCCTAAGTATCCAGGCTAACAACCCAACAACCCTACCTGATGCAGGGAAGTGGGGATCTTATTTCCTAAGAATGGAGTTGATTACACGTGGTTTGAGTTTTCACCATTTAAAGGAAATAGTGACCCTTGTGCAACCCAGCTCTATCCCTAAAGCCATTGGCAGTGTTTGCCTAAGAAGGTTGTGTTCAGTGGGCTGTTTGTGATCTCTCCTCCCTCCCAGAAGCTCAGATCTGACTCCTCTTACTGTTCTATACCTGATTCACGATCCGCCATAACACTGAATTGCTTTTTGTTAGCTTTCAGTGCACAGTGAAATCTTAACGCGCCACGATAAAACTAGTGTTCATGTGAAATTCTTTAGGGTGGCCAAGGAGCAAGCATTTTTTGCCTCGATTGCCTGAAGATTTTAGTTTACTGGCTTGTGGTAGAATCTTGCAATTTTGGTTTCTTATTAATTTTTTTCGTGTTCTATTTCCACTGCAAATAGAATCTTCATTCCAGTTAAAATGCTGCCTGTTTTGGAGAAAAGGGACTGTGGAACTGTCGAACTATCAGCGCACATTCGTGGAAAAATCTGAGACTATCTATCCTGATTTTTCTAGAGAAAAATCTAGACTATCTTTTTATCCTATTCATTCAAGCATGGTGCTTGAACGAATGCATCCAAACTTACCAACCCTGGTCTCCTCTCTGTCTGTCATTTCCCAGCTTGCCAGTGGCCCTCTCTCCACGTATCTCTACACTACAGGAGGAACAGAGGTGGACCTCAGTGCTTACCTAGATAAAGATGTTTGAAGAGCCGTATAGCATAAATTAGGATAATGTATATGCTTACAAAATGAATCTGTCTATAATGGAAAGCTCTACCAAAGAGTTGCCTTGAACATAAAATTCAGTTTACAAAAGCCAGATTAACATGTTGTGATCGATTGTAGTGGAGAGAGGACTGGCAAAGGAGTAAGAAGCAGATTCAGTTTTGTCATTATCTAAATTTGGACCCTTTCACTTCCCCAGGATTCTCTGTTCTCATTTAATCAATGAGAGTTGGACTGACTGTCTCTCACCTTCTTTCCCACACTGCTGTAGCTTAAATATGTTTAAGACACAGTTTAAATCAGGAGCTAGCAAGAGATGCAATTAAAGGGACATTTATCCGAATGAATTTCTCCCTAAAAGTTTAGGAGCAGAAAAGAGTCAGTTAATGAAAACTCGTCCAGAACCCAGCCCTGTGCTGAAATCATGGCAGTGGCAGAAGCGACCTACTCTAGGATTCTAATGATGATTTACAAGAAAACAAAATTTACTCCATGTGCCAGGAGAGTCAGTCCTAGAAAACAGTCCTTGTTCGATGTGTAGAGAAGCATTAAGCCAGAGTCAACTTTGACATAATCATAGGAACTGTTCTTTCTTTCTTTAGATCTTAAGACTATTGCTTATGAAAACCCAAAGGGGTCCTCACACATTTTCATATATTCAGAGAGACCAGTAATCCAAACATACAAGCAACAAATGGCCACCACCCCAGACTTCTGCCTCGTGGCATATTGAAACCAGGGCTGTGTTGGTGGCAATGTGACAGTCCTTGGAAAAATTAAAAAGCTGAGTCCATTCAAGTTCATATTTTTCACCCACAGTCTTCAACTTTGAATGTTAGGCTTCTTCTGAAGATGCATTTTATTTCTGGGTTCTCTGAAATAAACTTCTCTGAACAAGTTTAAGTTTAAAGTAAACATGGCTCTTCCAAAAAAGACAAAAAATTCCAAAATAAAAAGTGTTATTGTGACGATTCCTAAAAAAGTCGTTAGTATATTATAAGGCAGTCAGGGTGATTAATATAATTGTTCTCTTTCAGTGCTGACAAGTCCTGTCACCAAGTTCACAGTCTCTGTTAACCTAAAAAGGAGAATAAGAGAGGAATGAAAACTTAGATACTGACAGAGAGTTCCCCCTGGGATAGTAATGAAGTGTCACACGCCCTGTACCTCTGTCGGTGTCTGCTGTAGCTCTGATTTCTGTTGAAGGTTATAAAGCTGCTGGTGGTGAAATGTTTTCAGTTCACATGAGAGCATCTGGTCATCTCAAGTTCGTGGCAATGCTGGGAATTTCAGGAACTGTGGAAAGTTAATGAGGAAGGTGACATTCTGGTTTTTTTTTTTTTTTAATTTATTATTATTTTCACTAGACATTCCATTTTTTCCTCCTCTTCCAATTTATATATAGGTATATGTGGGGGTAATTTAGAGTAGAAAACCACTTAATAAGCAGGGCCACTGACCAACTAATTGTTTAAGGTCGTTAAGCCACATGGAAGCACCTTGCTGAGTGGGCCAGGTTCTTGGGTCTGCAGGATTAAGTAAATACTGATTTTCCAAAGGTATGAACACATCCTTGGGCCAACTTCGGAGAAAAAAGGTGGCAATGAACTTGAACAAGTCACAGCTCAGTGAAAATAGGTGAAAGATGACCAAAGAAGCCTACAGAGAGAGTGGCAGTGACTCTAGCTAACTTTAGGATCGTGCTTTCTGGGAACAAGTATGAATTTAAAGCTTGCTGAAGTTCATAGAGAGTCTTCTGATATAATCACCTATATTCCAATGAAACTTTATTATGTTAAAAAAGTAAAGGAACTATTTAGTAAAATTGAGGCGTGGTGAGTCACTCAGAAAGACTTGGATTCTTATTGATGAGACAATATTGATCATTTTTCTGGATTGCCTTTCAAAGGTCCATACTTGCCTTAGGCATAGAGACGAAAGACCCTGACCCTGCTCTCAAGGAACTTGCCGGAAGCCCTGTTGGGGAGACTGCTAGCAAGAAATGAGTCCATGATGTTGAGATCCACTGCGAAGGAGTGAAAGCATGGACTGTAGAAAAGCAGAAGAATGGGAGGAGTTGGGGTGGGGGCCCAGAGAACTTTTGGTGGTCAGGAAAACTTTGCAAGAAATTACAATAAACGGTACTTAACCCAGGCTCATGAATGAAGCCTCAGGAAGGAGAATTTACCCGGTCTATGGGAGAAGAGCCGGGAGGAAGAAGGCATTCCAAGGGGCCAACTCCCCCAGGAGCCTGTGCAGAGTCAAGGAAGGGAAAGGGCCCAGCGAGCGTGGCTGCTGTTAGCACCTCTTCATCCGCTCTGCATTATCTGTCTGAGGCAAGCAAGGAGGGAACTTTGAATTTCTCATCAGTTCACCTCCGTGCAGCACATCCTGTATCTTGTTTCCTTGGGACTTGTCAATTCCCTCCACTCCTGTCTGTGAAGATGGAAGGGATTTGCTCAGCGGAGAGATATTCTTCCCACCCCCCACCCCTTCACCTAAAGAATTTATTTACTAAATAGACAGTCCGTACTTGGCACCTAGTAGGCACTTAATAAATATTTTGTCAGAAGAATGCATAAATAAGCTTATAACGAGCGAAGAAGACAGGGCTGCTCCCAGTTTGGCTTCGTGTTTCTTCTGCTTGGAGAGGGTCAGGGAAGGACATCAGCAGGGCTATTAGAGGCTGTAATGGGGAGAGAGAGTCTGTTCCAAAACAGACTCCCCAGGGAGCGGAGTCCGGTTGGGAGGGGGAGGAAGGTGGAGAGGAGGCCTTAGGAAAATCTCGTTAAACAGGTGAGTCCTTTTGTTTCTGGTGGAAATGGGCCTGGAGCTCTTGGTGAAGCTCCTGGAACCATCACTTGGGCTCCGTCTCCTGCAGTCACTGTCCCAGCTTCTCCCGCTGATTTTATCCCCTGTTCTGAAGAGGGTCTCTTGCTCGTCTTCCGTTCAGTCTGGGCCATGTTGAAACACCAGATCTCAATTCACAATACTTGCGGATCCCAGAATCTTAAGCTTGGGAAGATCCTTGAAAGGTTATCTAATTTTTTCCTTCTTTAGCAAAGACAAGCCACTAATCGGAAACAGCTGATAACTAGGGACGGGGCTAATGTTTCTGCGGCTCATGGTTACGGCTTTTGTCTGTCCTGCTGGCCAGAAAGCAAAGGAACTAAACTTTAATTAGTTCAGTCCGGATCAATCCTTAGTAACAGGAACCAGACTATGGCTGGAGGCCAGAAGATAGCAGGTTCCTATCTCTTTCTTCCTCGAAAGCCCCCATTCAGGTCCCAGATAACATTGAGCCTGCACTCTATGTTCAAGGCTGAGTCACCCAGAGGAGAAAGACAATGAAAGCCTGTTTTCTACCACGTGAGGAAGTAACTCTTAAGATTACACGTTTTAGGAATACTTAAGAAAACCCAGGCAAGGTCACCGTCTATCCCCAGCCTTAACATCAGCAGGGAGGCGGAGCAGCAAGAACAGGGCGCTCATAACTCTTCCTCTATTGCTCCCTAGCTGTGTGAACTGGAGAAAATCACTAAACCTCTCTGAGCTTCATTTCCTCATTTGTAAATGAGGACATTTTTCTCGTTTCGGAGAGATGCTGTACCCCCTATTAAAGAATTAATTTCCTTCCATTCTTCTTTCCCTCTTCATGGGTAGTCAGGAAATCATTTAAATCTCAAGTAGGTGCCAAGGTCTTTGATAAAACTTATTTATTTTCATCGTTCCTCATCATAACCTTGTCTTTTTAAATAATAAAGATGGATGTGTCAGATAGCACAGTATTTTTACGGTTTCAGCCATCATTCTTTCAGTAGGTATCTCCTCTAAAAGTATACCAACTTTTTCCAAAACATTAAAAGATGTTAATTTTTACTAAACGTTAAGAGACATTAAAAACCAAAATCATACTTAAAAATGAATAATTCTTTAGTATTAGTAAACATCCGGTGAGCATCCCAATATCCTCAATGGCCTTTTTGCAGTTGGATTCTTTGAACAGGATCAAACCAAGGTCATGCTTATTGTTACTACTGAATTTTATTATTATTAAATAGAAAAGCACTACCCATTGATCTAGCGCTTTTTCGTTATGTAAAAGCACTTCTTATAGATGTCCCTAAGGACACGTGGAGACTGCTTTTACCTGGTAGGGAGTCAGGAGCATCTTCATCTTACTGTGAAGTGATTTGACAGCAGGTGTGGCGAGGCAGGGTGCACTGTTCACACTCGGTGACCTGAGGGGCTTGTCTCCAGTTCCCTTTGTCCCACACTCTTCATATCCCTTCACTGCCAGGAACAGCCTCTCAAAGAGCCTGCCGGTCTTCTCTACTCTACTGAAGGTTGTGCACCATGCCAGAGGCTGGAAGCCTGCTGGGGTGCAGATCCTTACTCTGCTACTTTACTTCTGGTGGTAGAGGGGAGCCCTTGTTGAGCTAGCTCACGGTCAGTCACCCTGCCCACCACATCCCGCCTCTCCCCCCACCCCAGGACTGAAGCACAGCCCCAAATCTCCACTCCAGTGCAGAGAACACATAAAACCCAAGCTCACACTTTGGGATTAGTTGAGAGACCCTTAAATCTCTCCTTAGTCAATAGGACTCCTGTCTTGTATTTCTCTTTTCCTTGCCATTATTTGCAGAACACAGAATTTTTACTCTTTTGTTTTTTTAAGAGAAGGAGAAAGCACACATGTGCATGGGGTCGGGGAGAAGCAAAAGGAGAGAGAGAGAATCTTAGGAACCCAACACAAGACTTGATCTCAGGATCCCGAGATCATGACCTGAGCCAAAATCAAGAGTCAGGTGCTTAACCGACTGAGCCACCCAGGTGCCCTGTAGAACACAGAATTTTTAGATGCAAGTGTAAAAGGCTATAACACATGGGAAGGGTCCTGGGTGGGGAGTGCAGGTGTCCTGAGCTAAAACCTTGGCCTCTGCTAAGTAGCAGAGGGTGAGTCCTCCGTCAGGTGCCTCTCCTGGCCTCATCAACCATACTTGTAATGGTGACGAGTCAGTTCTAGGATCCTCTCCCCTACTTCCAGCCTCACTACTTAATTGCCCTTAATTTGGATGCCATGCGTTTTGAGGAAAGATTGTACTTCTATTTGAATTTTGCATCTCATCCCAATCCCAGAGGAAGGCCAGGGAACTAACTTCTGGATGTAGCTTGAAAGCAGCAATCACTTAAAAATGGGCAATTTTCTTCCAGCCACTTTGGATCTCAAAGGACTAAATTAAGAACCCCATATTTCTTGAAAAAAAAACAAAAAATAGTTGTGATACATTCAGAATAAACTTTCAGTTTGTCAAAAATACATATGTATGGGCAGTGGAATGTGACTCCAATTTTGGTGAATTCCATGAAAGGAAAAGATGGTTTCAGTTTCTTATAAATTCGAGGGTAATTTAGGTTCAAAGATCATGGGTTCTAACAGCCTGTGATTTTTGTACTTTGTTTACAGTTAATCTCAAGAGCGTAAGCTCCTGGAGGGCAGGCAGGGCAATGGGAGGTAAGGACACAGACATGCCTGGCCTTGGGGATGGGGTTCCATTGACTGCTTTCACACTAGGTCACTTTTTTCTCCAGTGGGAAGAGTGGCCCACTCATGCCCTTCCCAGGGCTGCCCAGAATGAAACTCCCCCTTCGCCGTAGCAGTTTAAGAGTTTCCATCCTCGAGGCTGGAATGAGAAGGGTGAATCAGGATTTCTAGTCCTTTCTGTATGTAAACAGGCTTCATCTACCACCTGAATAGATCCTGGAGTCCCAGCAATTCTCCAAGCAGTGTGGGGACCGCACGGATCCATGCCTGGCCCTAGCACACCATGATTATAGCTTCCATCTACATGAGGACGTGGAGCTTGCCTCTGCTGCAGGCCTTAGAAACTGTGTCTTTCCTTCTGAAGGTGTAGCTAACCTACTCACAGGATGCATGTGTCATCAACCCACTCATGTGCATGTTACCGGGTTGATTCACTCTGACCAGAGCGCTCCTGGAAAGTCCAGACAGGGCATTTCTTCGCAATGCCTTCTAGTCCGTTGCCATGTGCAGATAACAATAACTTGGCCTATCCCTGTTTCTCCTTCAAAGAGGAAATGTTCCAGGGCTGAAAGTGTTCACCCAGGCAATCTTTGAATACTTTGGGCAGTAGGTGTTCGGTCATCACAGTGGCTCCATGAAGAGCAAACGGGCTAAGGTCACGTGTCTATAGTTTACACGTTCTGCCTTCTCCTATCTGACTGCTTCCCCGGACACTTCTCAAGCAACACCTAGCCCATCTGGAAAAATCTCACTCAGCTCCCCACAACTCTACATTCTAGAATAATGTTGGAACTACCCTCTTAAAGTCAGAGGAGAATCAGCATGCAGTAAAGTAGTTGAAAAACGTAAAGTGCTCTGCTCTGTAAGTGCTTATTATCAGTAGTGAAGTGTGTGGAGCTGATTTGGTCAAGCTACTACTTTTTGACATTTTGTTGTGCAGAACATCTGTTTCTGGATGAGGCACTTGTCTGAGGGGATTCGGGAAATTTAGAAAGAATCAAGATGTTCCGCGGACAAAGTAGTTTCTTGTGTTTGGCAGCGTATTTGAAGTCCTAGTTTACAAGAGATACCTGAGTTCAAGGCCGCAGGACGGGATGACCCGGGCACTTCGGGACAAGGTCAACAGCGTGCGTTATTCTCAAGACTTTCTCGGAAGCCCCCATTGTCTAAGGTCTGGTGCTGGTGCTTTCAAAATGACAAGCTACCAGAATCTGTTCCTGAATCCCCAAATCTAAAAACACGTATGTCTCTTAAACCTGCGTGCACGTCCGTACTCACACACACACACACCCCGGATATTTTTATACCATGGAAAGAAAAGATCTGTTGAAATCAGAGGTCCCTGTAAATAAACTGAAAGTGAAGCTGTTCACAGAGATGGATGCAGATCGACGGGGATTTTTTCCTTCTCTGACAAATCCGTCTCCTACCCTCGTGGTTAACATTCACCCTTTCTCCTTTAGCTGGTAACATCAAGGGAAAAACCATCTGTGAGTTGGGATTTTCTCAAAATTCTCAGCTGAAGCTTCAGAAGCCTTTTAGATTTTTTTTTTAATTGCTTTTATATTCCAGATTCCAGATTTATATTCCAGAAGTTTCAGAAGCCTTTTAGATTTTTTTTTAATTGCTTTTATATTCCAGATTCCAGATTTATATTCCAGA
>NC_081566.1:60430869-60439450 GCF_022355385.1 Mustela nigripes
TTCCGTAAGAATAGCTTCACCTTTGTCTGCCTTCCTGGTCCACACAGCACCCGGAGGTTTGTAATCAGGCCCATGTGAGTGGCAGAGGCCCGCCTGCGGTGAGGGAAGGAACACGGAACTTTCATCGGCCTCTCATGGAACACATTTTACTAAATGCATCCTGGCTTACGAGCAAGAAAAAGGCAAGAAGAACTAAGACAGCAAATGATTATGACAGTCTAGAAATGAGTGTCGCGCACAGGTTTGACCGCCCAGATGCACGCAGTAAAATCAAATGGCTGGAATGGATGAATTCTGCTCCTTGAGGGGAGATGTGATTTTTTTTCTTTTTCTCTCCTCTCTCACACCACCAACTCAGAATCACAGACTGAGAATAAGATCAGGGCCCCAGACAGATTCTTTCTTTCACAGGTGAGAAAACAGGTCCAGACCTGTTTGGGTGACTTGTCTAAGATCACCTAGCTGGTTAGAGTTGGAACTAATTCAAGGTCTACAGATTGACTTTCCACCTTTATTTTATTTTATCTGATGGACTTTAATTTATGAATTTGGGGTGTCTTCACTTTTAAAATACTTATTCTTCCATAGACACCAAACAAATTGTAGTCTTTAGGGAAAGAAAAATTACTATGTATCAGCTGCATAGAGCTGCCAATTAGAATAACTGAACAGCGTAAGACAGGCTCATTACATAGCAGTTAAGAGCCCAGGGGCTGAAATGAGATTAAGTTTGACTCCTGCCATTGTAATTTATCAGATTATTTTGGGCAAATCCCCAAACTTCTCTGTAACTCGTTTTTCTCATTTGCAAGGTAGGGGTAATATTTATGCTTTCTTCATGGGATTGTTATGTGCACTAAATAAGGTTATGCACTAGATGTAGTGAGTAAACCAGTAAGTTGGCTGGATATGCATGATTTCTCTTAGTGCGTGGTTTTTCTTAACCATCTTCAACTGGGGAAAACTTTGCAGCCAAATCTCGGAATGGGGCGAAAACAGGGAACTGTAAAGCACCCGAAACCACATGAGACAAGCCCCCTCCCAGCTCCTCTTCCTCATCCGTGCCCGTTTCAATGCCTTGTCGATTGTTTCTCTAACATCCTGAGTAAATACTTCTCAGGGGCAGGCCGTGTCTCAAGGCTTTAACTAGATCGTTTATGCCGTTTAGAAGACATTGTTCTTCCCATCTATGTTCTGTGGCATGTTCCTAGCACCTCCCTGGTCCTCAGGTTTTTTTTTTTTTTTTTTCCCTTGTTGTGTGTTATATCTGATGGTCTCCTAAGAGCTGTGACTTGGATTTTCAAGACATACAGTTACACATGCATTTGTCTCCGATCCCTCCTGCTTTTAGGCTAGAGGAGGGTGCTCAGCCCAGCGACTCCCACTTTTGCATCTTTCTGGTGGCACCTTGGGTGACCATCTGCTTGGTTTCTGGTCTTTGTTTCTATCCTGAGCCCAGATCTCTAACTTAGCAGCTCCCATCCTATCCCAGCAGCCACACAATTTAGGGTGCCCCCACTCTTCAGTTCTTGCTGTGTGAGGACCGCAGGGTGGACGGCATCACTGGGAGGAAAGTGAGGGAACGCTGTAGCATACTGGAGAGAAGTGTCCAGGATTATGACCCTGCATCACACTCACAGACTTTGAAAGCTTCTTTAGAATTTTTAGAAAATTGTTTTAGGAAAATGTGGACTTCTGTATTAAACGTTGGGAAGGATCTTTGGGGAGCTGGAAGAGATGCAGGAAGAAAACACCTATGTCGGGGAGCAGACTAATTCCC
Source organism: Mustela nigripes (assembly GCF_022355385.1). Classification (NCBI taxonomy): domain Eukaryota; kingdom Metazoa; phylum Chordata; class Mammalia; order Carnivora; family Mustelidae; genus Mustela; species Mustela nigripes. Next base: position 60,432,650 of record NC_081566.1, read on the forward strand.
TGCCCTCTGTGGTCACACAATTTTCCAGCCAAAGCACCCATCCTCAAACATCTACATTTGATGAACACATCAAACACATCCTGAACACATCAAACATTTGGGCAGAGTTTCTCTGCTTTTCCCTTGAGGAGGAGCTAGCCCTCCATCCTCTGAGCTCTCACTCACAGAACTTTTTTCATCTTCCTTCTAGTTCATACCACTTTTTCTCCTACTTTCCTCAGATTCAACTTGGGTTGGGTATTTGACAGTACCTGATTTAATTCTTATCTTAATCCTGCAAGGTAGATGTTATTAATATCCCTGTTTCACCAACGAAAAAGCACGGATAATTTTTTAAATATTTTATTTATTTATGTGTGCAAGCAGGGGATGGGGCAGAGAGAGAAGGAGAGACAGAGAATCCTAAGCTGACTCCTCACTGAGCACAGCCTGATGGGGGCTCTATCCGAGGACCCTGAGATCATGACCCAAGCCGAAATGAAGAGTCGGACGCTTAACCATTTGAGCCACCCAGGTGCCCCAGAAACACAGATAATTTAAATGTCTGGTCAGGAGGTTCACTTGGTGTACATGAGTTCCAGTGTGCTAGTTTCAAATCTAGGGGGTAGTCCACTGTACCATAGCTGTATCCCAATAAAACTATGCAGACGTACCTTCTTTGTAAAATGAAAGCTACTTGAGGTGGGAACAGTTTCTTCTTAATTTTGTAAAACACTTTCCTACGTTCTGCTACAGTGCCTGAAAGATGGGGGGGCGGGTCCTCTATTCAAGTCTGATAAGAGAATGAACATGGAAATGAGCATATGAATCAGTAACTGGATAGTTCTTGAAAATAGAAATCTTGAGGATGATAAGGGGTTGTAACAATATTTTGGCGGAGGGAAAGAAGAAATGGTATGAAATCAAATCCGTTGCTTCAGACAAGAAATGGTCCTCTTTTTCCTCACACTGGGGTCATTATTTTGCTCAACAAACCCTTTTAATCATTTGGCAAAGAGAAACATTAATCCAGTATTTCTGATTATTTGGGATAATGAGTTTGGATCTGTTACATAAAGTCACAGTGAGAGGACAAATTGCATTCTGGGAGCCATAGTTTTTACTAAGTGATGGGGCACATGTTACTGTTGAGGAAGGTCCTCGCACATTTTATTTTACCTCTCTTTCCTTTCTTCCTTCTTCAATACTCTTTATTGCCTACTTTATGTCCTTCTTTTATAATATATAAAATAAGTTTAAATAAGGTAGGGGCCGTGTACTACTAGAAACTTTTAGTCTATGAATTCTTCTTTATAATTTCAAGCAGAATGACATGGAGATGTTCAAAGGCTATGAGTCACACCAGTGTAAGAGAAGCCATCGTGGGAATGCCGCTGACCCCTCCACTTTGGGAACTCAAAATAAACCATAAATTTCTGTCTTCCTCAACTGGAGGATGATGTTCCCACTGTTCATTATCTGGCTTCCAAACTGAATTACCAAAAATCCAGAAATCTTGCCAACAATATTTTGAATAAAACAGGGAATTGAAGGTCAAAGGGAAGAAATCTGCTTCTATCCTGTCTGCTTTGTCCCTCCATGGCCTCTTTCATCACCCCCAATAACCTACTCTTGAGTGATGAATGTGTCAGAGACAGGCCTTGAAAGCATGGGAAATATTTCCATTTCCACAGGAACCCATGGGTAGGGAGTAGCCAATGCCTGGGAAAAACAATACTCTTTTTTTTTTTTTTTTTCATTTTTAAATAGCAGCACAAAAGTGGTGATACTAGAGTGTAGCTCTGAGCCACGCCAGGAAGCAACAGGTATCTCCAGATTGGCTTTCTGTGTCTCTCCATAGGAGTGTTTTCCAGCAATGTACCTTCTCTGTGCCCTCAGAATTAGTTGTGATATTCTGTGGTGGAGGCCTTCTGAAAGGAGCGGATCTTGCATGTTAATCAAACAGATCTCTGTTGAACATACTCTGTTCTGTTCCATTCCATTCCATTCCATTCCATTCCATTCACCCAATGAACATTTAATAACCAACATCTGTGGGCAAGATGCTGTGCCAGAAATAGTAGAGCAAATGTAATTAAAGGATAAGAAGAGCAGGTAACTCTTGCACAACTGGGTATTTACCCCAAAGATACAGATGTAGTGAAAAGAAGGGCTATATGCACCCCAGTGTTCATAGCAGCAATGGCCACAGTAGCCAAACTATGGAAGGACCCAAGATGCCCTTTAACGGACGAATGGATAAAGAAGATGTGGTCCATATATACGATGAAAGGATGAATACCCAACATTTGCATCAACATGGATGGAACTGGAGGAGATTATGCTGAATGAAAAAAGTCAAACAGATAAAGATAATTGTCCTATGGTTTCACTTATTTATGGAACATAAGGAATAACATGGAGGACATTGGGAGAAGGAAGGGAAAAAGGAAGGGAGGCGGGAATCAGAGAGGGAGATGAACCAGGAGAGACTATGGACTCCAGGAATCAAACAGGATTTTAGGGTTGCCTGGGTGGACATTGGGGAGGGTATGTGCTATGTTGAGTGCTGTGAAGTGTGTAAACCTGGCGATTCACAGACCTGTACCCCTGGGGATAAAAATATATTATATGTTTATAAAAAATTTTAAAATAAAAGAAAAAAAATAAGAAGAGGTAACTCTTACAGAATATTTACTCTGCTTCAAGTGCTATTCTGAACATTTCAATGCATTAATTTATTTAGCCTCAGAACATATATATGAGGCAGAAGCTGTATTATCACCATTTTACATAGAAAAATGGAGGCTCAGAATTTAAGTAACTTGCCCAAAGTTACCCAGCTGGTAAGTAAGAGTTGGAATATAAGCTCAAGGAGTGCAGACCTGTGCCCTTAGGAGTTATAGCAACTTTAGTGTACTGAGTTAATTTCAAGATGCTCTGGGAGACCAAGAAAATAAGATATGGTACTCACCTCCAAGAAGATTGCTATCTCACTGGGAAGTACAGACATCTGGCGCTCTTAGATCTACACTCATGGGGGCTGAGAGCCATTGTGTGAAAATGTGCTGTCCATGACTATGCAGGAAAAATGTGTTCTATCCCTTGCTCTGTAACTTCTTAGAAATCTTGGGAGAAGATCTTGTGAGATCTTGTAAAAACCTTTTAATTTCTATGAACCTCAGTTTTTACTCTTTTAAAGTAAGAGAAGGGCAAATTAAAAGCCCTCTAAGATCCCCTGAGCATGACTCTATTTTGTGATTTTATACTAGAGAAGACAGAAAGCAGTCTAGGCTGGAGTAGTTACCAGGTTTTAGGAAAAGAGAGAAATTTGTTTGGGGCCCAGAGTATTAGAACAGCTTTAAATTGCCATACAGATGGTGGGAGAGGAAGATAATATGCTTGGGAGATAATGGAGGGACCAGCAGGAATAAGATAGACGCTTTCCTTCATCGGCACAGGATTTTTATTAAATCATCATCATCCCTGCTATGGGGACATGGTAAATATGCCAGGCATTATTGTAGGTGCTTCATATATAGTAACTCTTCTTACCGTCATGAGAACCTTGTGAAGTAGGTACCATTATTGTCTCCATCTTACTGATTAGAAAACTGAGGAGAAGTTTAAGCTTTTAAACCTTACCAAAACCTTTTAACGTAAGGTTTAAAAACTTGCCAAAAGTCAAATATGTAGTAAGATAAATCTGGATGGTTTGGCTCTGTGCCCTTAACCACTATGCTAGTCTATCTCTTGCCTTTTAGATTTGGTATCAATTTGGTTATGGGTAAGAGCCCAATACTTCACTTTGTTGTCCCTCTAGTTGCTTTATGAACTTTCGCAGTTATGCAACCTGGGAGAGGATTTTGCCGTAGTTGGGAGGTGGACGTTTTCTTTGCCAAGTACGGGGAAGAGATTGAACACAACTCAAGTGTTATTTGTCCCTGTAATAATGGAACTGAGATCTGGAAAGTGTCGTATGAGATCATCCGGTCAGATCCAGGTGGTTCCCTACGACTTAAATTTTCCAAAACAGCTAGTTGCTTGGCTTTTCTTGATGACTTTTTTTTCAGCAATGGAAATTTTGCCACATATAGTTCACTATCCCCATGGTTTCATCACCACATGGTGACTGAGTTCTCCTGAACACTTACTGTTTTAATTTAAGCAATCTTGTGTTTGTGTGGGGGCTGCTTTTTCACACATACAGGTGACTAGTTTTGGATAGTTTAAAGTGGATACATCATTATTTATGTTCTTTGCTTGAAACTTCACCATGCCTTGAAGCCACTCTTCAGCCCCTTGCTGATCGTTTTGGATGAAATCAGGAGCTCTGGTGCTGAGGGTCAGTTCTTTTAGACACTCCTCTCTCTCTCTCTCTCTCTCCCTCTGGGGTCCTCTCACCTCCCTGGAGTCCTGCAAAGGTGTGTGGTGGGTAAAGGTGGAGATTTGAGGAGTTGTAGAACACTGAACTGTAGTCCTCTGACCTGTCTCAGGAAGGCTCTCTTGCCCCTCTCTCTCTTTTCCTGCTTCTTCCTTTACCACTCATTAAAAGTGGTCCTCTTTTTTGAGAACAAGCCAGCATATCTCCCCAGTGAGTTTAGGGTCTTGGAAAACAAAAGCCAGACACGGAACACTACCTTCCATTAACGCCGGCTTTCGCCCTCCCTCAGAGGGCTCCCTCAGAAGTAAGAAAGCACAAAGCCCTAGTTACCTCAGGCATTGTTTCAGAATTGCAATTCAGGGAAAATAGATTCTTGAAAGTAAGAGGAAAGCTCTATGAAGAAAAAAACGTGAAGTAGCGCTTCAGTAAATTAATATGGTATGCAGAGTATTGTTTCCATAAACATATTGTCACCTTTGAGAATTGCTGCAGATCACTTCCTTTCTGCCTATTTGCTGTGAGGAGTGACTGATGTAGGAAAGACATTAGGGTTCAAAGATGATTGCTGAGAAAGAATTCTTGAGATGTCCTTGGTGCAAAAAAAGGTGATATTATTGGAGCACAGAGACAAGACCTCTGGGCAGAAAGAACTGCACTGGGGTCATGAGGAGTGGACCATTGCATACTTCCAAGTTAAGACGGAGTTAGGGGTAGTGAAGGCCTCCCAGGTATTTTGGAAGCAAGGTTTCTAAGATCCCGAGGAGGCGAGCTATTGTTAGGAAAAGGCCATTTGTTACTGTTTAGCAAAAACTCAGTCATGAGACTCTCAGATGTGTGTCAGTGGGCCATTTTTTAGGTAATGATTGCCGACAGGTATCTTAGGAGGTAGAGATCTAGTTTCCAAAGGAATTTTCTTATGTTAAAGTAGATCCGCGGGATCCTGGGATGAGGCCTACAATTGCCCTTTGCCCTTAGCATCAAGGCGGCTGTGTTCCTAGAGAAATGTCACTCTGCCTGTTTCAAGGACTTGTCAAGGAGCTGTCGGTAGTAAGGAAATTTCATAATTTTTCTTCTGCCTTTGTTTCCTACATCATAATCTCTTGACCAGGCAGAGAGCATGCACCTGGATGTGGGGATTATGTCATTGAAATGAAAGGCCAGTGACCACATCACCTTCCACACTTGGATATGTCAGGGATCTGGGGAGACTAAGTGTTTCTCCCCCAGATGACTGAGGAAGAGGATGTGTCATCAAATAGGACTGGGCTCTCTCAACCTGCTTTTGACCAACAGGGAGCAAACAGGGTGCCACAAAGATAAACCTTTCCACGCCACCTATAAGCAAGCCAAGTCCTCACTTCTGTTTTTGGTTACTGCTAAGACCCTCCTGGCTTTTTACACCTAGCTTTCCTCCCGTCTTCCCCAGAGTAGGTCCACCAGAAATTATTTCTGATTTTTCCTCATTCTCTCCCTTTGTTATCTTGGCCATTTCACCCACAAAGTCATGTTGAAGGCCTTGTCAACCGAGAAAAGAGGCAGAGCTACACTAAAACAAAAGCTTTTATTTGGGGTCTCAGAATTGCCACTCAGAAAATACAAGTTCGGGTAGCAAAGCAAACTGCATTGTTTCCATCCCATTCCCTCCCAACCAGGGAACAAAAGTCAGGGATTTTTAAAGACAAAAGGGAATGCTTGTACATGATGTTTACAAAGAATTTCTATTGGTGTTGGTGGCAGGAAACAAATCTTGCTGAACATAATTGGTTGCTAAGGATAGCACTAGGCAAAAGCTCTTACTCTAGCAAGTCACAGGTGTTTAAGCTGAGTCCTTGGAATATGTGCAGTTTGGCCCAGTTGAAGGTTCATGATTGCATCCTATGAGAACATGTATAAGGCCCGATTCTTTAATGGACTCCTGGCTCCATTTTTAAATCTGTGGACATAAGTAACTCCTTTTCATTTCACCTTTCACAGCGAGAAGTTCTTGCATCCAACCAAGAGAAAATGAGCTTAAAGTGATCAAATACTAATAACCCCAAGGTTAAAGGAAACTGCTACAAACTGTAATGCTAGGTGGTATAAGATGAAGTTTCATAAGTAGGTAATGAAGACCATGGTGATGATGGTGATGACGATGGTGATGATGATGATTTTGGTAATGGTGGTGTTGATGATAGTAATGGTGTTGATGATGATAGTGATGATGGTGATGGTGATGATGGTGATGATGGTGATGGTGATGACGGTGATGATGGTGATGGTGATGATGGTGATGTTGATGATGGTGATGATGGTGATGGTAGTGATGGTGATGATGGTGAGGATGATGGTGATGGTGATGATGGTGATGATGGTGATGGTAGTGATGGTGATGATTGATGGTGATGATAGTGATGGTGATGATGGTGATGGTAGTGATGGTGATGATTGATGGTGAT